>NC_080167.1:7312396-7357396 GCF_950295315.1 Erinaceus europaeus | reverse complement strand
TTACAGTGAGTTGGTCTCTTCGATCACCCTGGCCACCAAGGTACCAGGAAGTATCCAGATACCCACCCCGTGCCCAGAATTCCACTGACTCTCCACCTGCTCCAGGGGGCTGTTCTAGGTGGGAGTGACAGAGCCCCAAAGGCTCAGACAGAAGTCCTTGTCCTCAGCCCGCTGGGAGCGGAAACTCTAGAGGAGGTGACAGGTAAACAGGAATAGTAGGTGTAAAATGCAATGACCAACAGCAGCAAGTATGACGAACAGGAACCCGCTGGCGTGAGAACTGGAATTCAGATCAAGTGGTTGGAAGAGTCTCAGGTTGAAAATTAAGCAGAGATAAACAAAGAGAGAGACTGGCGTGCCCACGAATCCAGTCCCAGCCCTTGGGGACAGCAGAGGCAGGAATGTGGGTGGTGCTTCTGTTAGAAGGACAGAGAGGGACTTGAGCTCAGGGAGTGAGGGCTGGGTGGAGGCAGGGAATCAGATGGGAGTCAGGAGAGTATTTTCCCTTTCTTTCTTTCTTTCTTTCTTTCTCTCTCTCTCTTTCTTTCTTTTTAATATTTCTTTATTGGGGATTAATGTTTTACAGTCGACAGTAAATAACAATAGTTTGTACATGCATCACACTTCCCAGTTTTCCATATGACTATACAACCCCCACTAGGTCCTCTGACATCCTGTTCCAGGACCTGAACCCTCTCCTCTGCCCCCTCCCTCCCTGTGCAGAGTCTCTGTTCTTCATGCCATTTTTCAGTATCTAAAGTCACTGGAATCACTGGGCTGGCTGGTGATTTTGTTCTTTGAAAGATGTGAAGGCAGAATTGTTGGGCTCATTCTCTACTCTGCCTTGAGCCCCTAGGCTAGTGCTGTGCTCACTGAGGCCTTAGTAAACAAACGATGATGATGAGTCAACAGTAAACAAATGAGCTCACCGCCCCCTGCCTCCTGAACATGCTCCTCCCACGTGTTCACTGAGTAGCAGAGATCCACTGAGTTGCCCAGATGTAAACATCAAGCAAGACACCCGCAGACACCCTCAACTACCCTTCCTCCATTCCCTTGGCTAAAATGCTTCTACTTACACATGGCCCACAGACACGAAAAGAAGTGCTCCCCTTTGCTTGCTAGAGAAATGCAAATTAAAACTATGCTGATACGCCAGATCCCACATGAGAGAATGGCTGACACCAACAAGCCAGGAAAGGACAGGTGTTGGCGAGGTCGTGGAGAAACGGGACTCTGCTCTGCTGCTGGTGGGAATGCAGACTGGGGCAGCCCCTTTGGAAGACTGTGTGGAGAGTCCTTAAATAAAAATGGAAGCACCATATGATCCAGCAATACCACTCTTTTTAAAAAATATTTATTTATTTTTCATCTTGTTGCCCTTGTTTTTCTTTTATTGTTGTAGTTACTTTTGTTGTTGTTACGGATGTAGTCATTGTTGGATAGGACAGGGAGAAATGGAGAGAGGAGGGGAAGACAGAGAGAGGAGAGAAAGACAGACACCTGCAGACCTGCTTCACCGCCTGTGAAGCGACTCCCCTGCAGGTGGGGAGCCGGGGGCTCGAACTGGGATCTTTTGCTGGTCCTTGCGCTTAACCCGCTGTGGCACTGCTCAACCCCCCCCCCCCCCTCCGGCAATACCACTTTTAGGCATTTATCCAAAGGACACTGAAACACTGATGCAAAGAATCACATGCACCCCCTATGTTCATAGCTGCATTATTCACAGTAGCCAAAAAGTAGAAACAGCCTAAAGGCTTATCAACATATGACTAACTAAAGAGATTATGGGCTCTATACTCCATGGACTACTACTCTGCCATCAAAAAAGATGATATTATGTCCTTTGGGACAAAATAGATATGGAACTGGAGGTGATGGTGCTTAGCAAAATAAGTAAAGAGATGAAAGACAACTACCAGGTGGTTTCACTCATATGTGGAATCTAGAGATGTGATTCACATGAACTTGAAAAAAAAAAAGAAGCAAATTGTCTCTAAGACTTGTGGGAACTATGGTGGTTCCCTTTGGGGAGTAAAGGGGGTGGGGATACAGAACTGGCGGTGGGTGTGGTGTGGAGCTATACACTGTCATCTTTTTAAAAAATATTTATTTATTTACTCTCTTTTGTTGCCCTTGTTGTTCTGTTGTTGTAGTTATTATTATTGTTGTTGATGTCCTCGTTGTTGGATAGGACAGAGAGAAATGGAGAGAGGAGGGGAAGACAGAGAGGAGGAGAGAAAGACAGACACCTGCAGACCTGCTTCACCGCCTGTGAAGTGACTCCCCTGCAGGTGGGGAGCCGGGGCTCAAAATGGGATCCTTATGCCGGTCCTTGTGCTTTGCGCCAGCTGCGCTTAACCCGCTGTGCTACCACCTGACTCCCCATACACTGTAATCTTATAGTCAAGGAACCTACTATTAATCACAAAAATTAAAAAAAATGTTTCTACTTCCTTCCTATATCTATAATCTTGTCTACCCTGCATCTCTCCCCAGCCAACCACTATGCTGCCATCTTCCCTGGGCCCATCCAGCCACCTTCTCGGTTGGGGCTCCCGCCCCACAGTTCACTCTTTTTCACAGGCCAGTTAGAGATGTCTCCAGCCAGAGATGAGTGAGAGCTCATTAAAGAAGCATTAGCTGCACGGGAGACCTTCAACCTGTTTAGGGAGGGAGCTTGTGGGCTATCTCTTTCTTGATCAACTCTTCTTGTGTGGGTGTGGGGGAAGGCGGAAAGAGGACCGGGCTTGAAGTTCAGATACACACATGGCTTCAAAGCCCACAAGTCCGTGGCTCTGGCTGGCAAATGGCTTCCTGCCTCGGTTTCCCCCTCTGTATAATGGCAGCACAAATTTGAGCAGATGTTTAGCTGGGCACCAGCACTTTCAAACAGTCTAAAAATTGTTCTGAATCATCATCATCATCATCATATTCTTCTTCTTCTTCTTCTTCTTCTCCTTCTCCTCCTTCTCCTTCTTCTTCTTCTTCTTTCTTCTTCTTCTCCTTCTCTTCCTTCTCCTCCTCCTCTTTTTCCTCCTCCTCCTTCTCCTCCTTCTTCTGCTTCTGCTTCTTCTCCTCCTTCTCTCCTTCTTTTCATTCTTCCTCTCCTCCTCCTCCTTCTTTGATTCAAAGAGAGAATGAAAGAGATCACAGCACCAAAGCTTCCTCCAGTGCAGTGTGGGCTGGGCTTGAACCCGGGTCATGCACATGGCAAAGTAGCACACTGTCCAGTGAGCTATTTTCCTGGCCCATTTTTTTAAATTATGTGTTAATTAATTAATTAATTTTTATTTATTTATTTTACTGGAGCACCGCACAGCTCTGATTTATAGTGGTACAGGGGATTGAACCACGGACCCTGGAGTCTCCAGCATGGACGTCTTTTGCAGAACCATTGTGCTACCTCTCCAGCCCTGCATGCGTGAGTGTTCTAACTGCTTCTGTGTGCGGCCCGCTGTGTGTGAGCAAGCCAGGCTACTGTTTCCCCAAGTCCTGGTTTCTAGATTGCAAGAGGATATCTCCCCCTCTCTGGACTGTCTCTTCGAGGAGTTATCATGCTATTTCCCATGTGAAAGTCCCAAGTTAGCAGCCAAGAGATTCTTTGTTTGCAGGACAGGGACCTGACATCCTAGGTCCCCTCCAGCCCCAGGTCTTCCCCTTGCTGGAGTGGAGGAATCAGCCTGGAGGGTCCTTCCCACCTCCCCCAGGCCTGGTTCCCTGTGTGTCAGCCGACTTCTCTACAGGCTGCTGCTGCATCAGGACTAGCAGTAGTTGCCTCCCCCCTGGCTTCCCCAAACAGAAGGCTGGCCTGGGCCAGAAACCCTGAAAGAGCAGAACAGGGCATGTGGGAAGCTCACCAGCCAAGGCCCAGGCAGTGCCACCTCACTCTGCTGTTCCCCTGTGCCCCCAGCTCCCACTGGCTTGGGTTCAAGTCCTCCTACAGCTGTGTGGCTCAGGGCAGGTGGCTTCAAAAAGGTCATGAATGAAAGTGCCGGCACAGAGCTGGTGGTCAGTGATGAATAAAAGGAACCATGACCATGTCTCTACGAGGCCAGGAGCCCGGCAGCGGCTGGGGCCCAATCCCAGATCTGCAGACATGAGTCAGTCCCTCAGTGACTCAGTTTTACCTCTGGAAGCTGGGACCAGTAAAAATCTGTTTTTCTCTCTCTCTCTCTCCCTTCCTCCCCTCCTTCCTTCCTCCCATTGTCCTTTCTTTCTTCTATTAGGCCACCAGGGTTATTTCTGTTGCTCAGTGCAGGCATTACTAATCCACCTCTTTTATCCCTTTCTAATTTACTGGACAGGACAGAGAGAAATTGAGAGGGAAGGGAGAGATAGACAAGGAGAGAGAAAGATACACACCTGCAGCCCTGCTCCACCGCAAATAAAGCTTCCCTCCTGCCGAGGGGGTGAGCAGAGACTCGAACCCCAGTCCTTGTGCATAGTAATGTGTGAGCTTAATCAGGTGCACTGCCACCCAGACCCCCAAAGTCCTTTTCTCATAGGGTGGATTAGACAACTGAATCTACATACATGCTTCTAAGCAGAGTTTGTTGATTTGCTATTGGTTTGCAAAGTTACAGACTTTGTTCAAGGGTACAGCCTTCCAGGTCTCGAGTCTGAGTCTGTGTAAAGGACACGGCATCCACTACCAGGTTCCAGTGTCATCTCACCCTTGAAGAAACCCTCTACACAGCCCTCCCCCCCACTTCTCTCCCCCCTCCCCCCAGTAATCACCATCGTCTTCACTGAGTCTAGTACTTAGAATTTTTTTAAACCTATTCAGTTGCTTTAGTTGTTTATATCCCACCAGCAATGATCTTTCAGACTCCGTTTTTATCATATAATCATCTCAAGTTTCATCCATTTCATACCAAAGGCATATTGCTGCTGTTGTTATTATTATTTACCGGAGCACTGGTCAGCTCGGGCTTGGGCTTGAACCTGAGACTTGGCAGCCTCAGACATGAGAGTCTCTTTGCCTCACCATTATGCTATCTACCTCTACTCATGATGTCTTTTTGATGACAGAGTAGTATTCCATGGAACAAGTTTCCTGTAGCTTTTTCATTTAGTCACCAGCCAGAGGCATTTAGGTTGATTCTCTTTCTGGGATATAATGAACTGTTCGTACATTGTAAGCGCAGAACAGTGCTTGGCATGTACAAGGTACCCACTCAATGCTCATAATTGTGACTTCAACTCTCTAGCTGTGGGGTCTCTTTGTCTCCCCAGGCTCTGTGCAGACCCCCTTCCAAAGAGAAGGGGTGAGATTTGTAGGAGGACAGAGAAATCCTCCTCTCCTCTGGGCTCTCCCTCTGCTCCGAGGGCCCAGCAATCAAAACAGCATCATCATAGGGCAGCTACCAGGAGAGGCCCCAGGTTGCATGCCAGGCACCTCCGGGAGCCTGAGCTGAGAGGTGAACAGGTCAAAACATCTGAATCAGGCTGGTTGACAGAAGGGAAAGAAGAGGAAGTGGGAACCACTCCCCCTGCCCCCCCCCACCATCTTGACCTCAGAGGGAACAAACCATCATCTGGGGGGGAGGGAGTCTAGGAAAAAGGCGGGAGGACCACAGTTCAACTCTGAACATGTCTGAGGTGATGCCCTCCACCCACCCCAAGTTCTTCTAGCTGGTAAGAGAGAACAGAAGTGCCTTTTTAAAAATCTTTTTAAAAAATATTTGTTTATTCCCTTTTGTTGCCCTTGTTGTTTTACTGTTGTTGTAGTTATTACTGTTCTTGTTATTGATGATGTTGTTACTGGATAAGACAGGAAGAAATGGAGAGAGGAGGGGAAGGGGAAGATAGGCACCTGCAGACCTGCTTCACCGTTTGTGAAATGACTCCCCTGCAGGTGGGGAGCCCTTAACTCGAACCAGGATCCTTACACTGGTCCTTGCGCTTTGTGCCACCTGTGCTTAACCCACTGCACTCAATCCACTGTGCTACCGCCCGATTCCCTCAGAAGTGCCTTTTTGACGGCCTCCAGGGCCTCACGGATTTCTATTGAAAATCACTTGCTGGGTGAAATAGAAGTGGGGTGGCCAGTGAATCCTGGGCAGCAGAGCTGTTCTGTACACCTTCTGTGCACCTGCGGCTGTCTTCTCGCCCCCCCTCCTGTCTCCCCCCATTCCCTCCCCTCTTGCTCCTGGCTTGGATCCAGATGGGGGGGGGGTCTTCTGGGAGCTGAGGGTGGGTATGTGCATGGGAGGCTGAGGAGGAGGGAGAAGGCACAGCCATTCACACAGCCAGCACCTGAATACACTCCCACGGGCCCCCTCCATTCCACAGACTCCTCTCCGCCTTCCCCTCCACCATGGAAGCCAGCCAGCCATCATGTCTCACAGCTCAACTGCCGCTTCCCTGCCCAGCCCTGACGTCAGCCCGAAGCTTCTGATCTGATGAGCTCACTGCCTGTCTAGTGGGGGCCCTGTCGCTGGTGGGAGGGGGGCTCAGAATCTCTCCCTCTCCTGGCTGGAAGGGGAGAGGAGGGCGATGGGGTCCCCTGAGTCATCTGAGCCTGAACCTGACACTCAGAATATCCCAGGTTGGCACTGGCTCCTGTCTCCGTGTAGCTGTGTGACTAGCCCAGGTTATCTGTGTGTCCCCTGCCAAGTGGGGGGTGGTGATGGCACCCCCATAGTTATGTTTGCTGGGGCTCAGGGCAGAGCTGTGAAACCTGTGCAGTCAGGGATGGGATTGGTGTCCTTATTATTATTTTTAGTAAGCTGTCTCACGGGCTATGTCATCAAACCCGCGTCTCAGCCAGTGACTCAGCAAATTCCCCAGCACCTCCACCCAGCTCCCCCCACCACATGAGGAAGGTGGGACTCAAACCCAGAACCCACATTGAGAGAGAATGGCATGCCTCCCCCTCACCACCACCCCCAACACTCAACTGACCACCTATTGAGGGAACCAGCCAGAGGCTGGAACCCAAGTTCAAGGAAAACAGATCAGAGATGAGAAACAGGGTTAGGGAGAGAGAACACAAGACTTACAAATGAGAGGTCCCAGGTTCAGTACCTGGCACTGCCAATAGCCAGAGCTGAGCTGTGCTCTAGTCAAAAACAATTTTTAAAAAATGGTATGGGGGGGCAGGGAAGATTGCACAATGGTTAAAGAAACAGACTCTCATGCCTGAGGCTCTGAGGTCCCAGGTTCAATCCCTTGGACCACCAAAAGCCAGAGCAGCTCTCTGGTAAAAAAAAAAAAAAAAAGTGGGGGCCAGGTACAACGTACATATTACCATGAAGACGGACCTGGGTTCAAGGACTGCAGGCTTTGGGGGGGGGTGGTGGTGGTCACAAGCAGTGGAGCAAGGCTGCAGTGTCCCTATCTCCTCGCCATCTCTCTGTCCTCTACCCCAGAGAAGGAAGAATAGAAGCCACTGGCAATGGTGGTGTCATGCAGGTGCTGGGGCCCAGCCTTCACCTGGTCGCAGCAAGCAGACAGACAGAAGGTGATGTGCAGATCACTGTCTGACCCTAAGCCTCCCTTGAACTAGAATTTCAGTATTTTAGAGAATTTAGCAACTTTCAGAAGTTTAGAAAACAGGTCCTTTCTGAGACTCAGGCTTTATATGGGCCCCCCAGGCTCTTGAGGGCAGCCCCTCTGGGTAAGTAACATCAACTGGAGGTCAGGTGGGGGTGTACCTGGTCAAGCGCACACATTACAATACACAAGGACCCAGGTTCAAGCCCCCTGGTCCGCGTGCTTGCAGAGGGCAAGCTTCACAAGTGGTGAAGCTGGGCTGCAGGTGACTCTCTCTGTGTGTCTTTCTTCCTCTTCATCTCCCCCTCTGCTCTCATTTTCTCAATTCCATGTCCTCCTGACTTCCCCCAGTGCCCTTTGTGCAGATGGGCAGAGTGCAGAGACCGTGTGTGTGTGTGGGGGGGGGGGGGGGGCTTGGGGGATGGAGGCTGCAGGCTCGAGCACAACAGCCCAGGCTGGAATAGTCACAGCCCCGTGTGGCCGTAGCTCCATCTTGTCTGTCTCTGAGGTCCCTCCTGCGGGTCCCCAGGGTGGGGGAAGGCAAGACTCTGCAGGCTCTGAGGAGAGGTATTTGCAGAGGGTGCCCAGAGCCCGTAGCCTGGCTCAGGTTATTAATAGCCAGACCTCTGCGAGCTGGGGGAGGATCGTGGGCGGGCCCAGGCTGGGGGAGGAGTATCTGCAGGGTCCGGGATGGAAGTGGCTGCCCTGGTCCCTCCCAGTTGTCCCCTCAGAGCCCCCCCCCCCCAACCCCGGGTGTGGGGTGGGGGGCAGTTGTTTCCTCAGCGGATTCTCCAGGGCTGGTTCATCACCTCCGAATACTCCCGGTGACGGGAGGTGCTTGCAAAACCCGCCTCCAGCCTGGCAGGAGATAAATAGCGACTCCAGCCCGGGAGGGGCCGAGAGAAGTTTCCAGGCCCGCGTCCCAGGGTTTATTAAGCGCCGGCTGGTCTGGTGGCCATAGCAGTGCTGGCAGCGGGCCTGGGAGGACGGTGGCTGGCTGGTCTCGGGAAGGCCGTGCAGACAAGGCCTCTGGGATTCTGTGGGTCCAGCTAGGGCTCTCGCCTTTGGGGACCCAGAGTGTGTGTGTCTGGGGGTGCCGGGATCCCGGCTGGCTGAGCATCTGTGTCTCTGGGTAACGGATGGTGCATCTGAGAGCGAGGAAGTGAGCTTGGCAGGCCAGCCCAGCCTCCTCACCTTGCTGTGTGACCTTGGCCAGGGGGCACCCCTCTCTGAGCCCCTGCAGCCCCGCAGCCGCCATGGCTGACGGACAGATGCCCTTCTCTTGTCACTACCCCAGCCGCCTGCGCAGGGACCCCTTCCGTGACTCCGGGCTGTCCTCCCGCCTGCTGGATGACAACTTCGGCATGGACCCCTTTCCCGACGACCTGACGGCCCCCTGGCCCGACTGGGCGCTGCCTCGGCTCTCCTCCGCCTGGCCCGGCAGCCTGAGGGCGGGCATGGTGCCCCGGGGTCCCTCGGCCGCAGCCAGGTTTGGGGTCCCCGCAGAAGGCAGGAGCCCCCCACCCTTCCCCGGGGAGCCCTGGAAAGTGTGCGTCAATGTGCACAGCTTCAAGCCCGAGGAGCTGATGGTGAAGACCAAGGATGGCTACGTGGAGGTGTCTGGTGAGTGAGGTTACTGGGGGCAGTGGGGAGAGAGGCCCAAGCACAGCAACACTTCCTTAGCGGGGGCCGTGGCACAGGGCACAGGTGACTTCAGGGCTCAGGAATGCAGGGCCCCTCTGCTGGCCTCCAGGAGGGGATCTACACCCCGGATGCAGGGGGCCTTTGGGTGCTGTCTGTCATCCCACCTCTCAGAAGGGAAGAACAGAAACCTAGATATCTAGGGGTTTGTTTGGCAGGGGTGTGGGGGTGGCACACAGCAGCAGCTAGACAGAGAGGGGGGCCAGGAAGGAATGGGGGTCCTTTGTCCCCCAGCCCCACACAATCTGGAAGGGAGACTTTAACACCAAGCTCTGAACAATGGCTGAACTCCCAATGGAAACTCCCCCCTCCCTGTGCCAAATAAGGAAACTGAGGCTCAGCAGGCCTCCTGCCAGGTGAAGATCTGGTGACCTTGGCCCAGCCTGAGCTCTAGACCCCAGGCTCCAGCACTGGCCTGTTAATACAACCAGAAGAAGGGGGTGGGTTTCCTGTTAGTCTCCTCTTTCAACAGAAGAGGAAACTGAGGCACAGGGCTCAAAGTAACAGGTGCAGAGCCCGGGGTCACCAGGGATGCCAAGTCCGGTTGAATTGGCCAGGGGCCAAGGCCAGAGGCAGGTGGAGTTATGGGATTCCTCCAACTTCAGTGCCCAGGGCTGGGCTAGAGCTCCCAGCACCTCTCCCTCATCCCCCATGGTCCCCTCACTGTTGAGAGAGAGGGAGAGAGAAAGAGAGGTTGAGAGAGAGGTTGAGAGAGAGGGAGAGGGAGAGAGAGAGATTGAGAGAGATTGAAAGATAGAGATAGAGAGAGAGAGAGAGAGTGGGAGAGAGAAGTAGTCTAAAGGGTCTCATTCTGCAGCCCTGAAGGCTGAGGCCCAGGCCAGATGCATCCCCATCTCAGGCCCTGAGTGAGTCAGCAACCAGGCGGTCTGGGCCACCACATTCCTCCCCACCCAGGAGTAAGTGAAAATGTTCTGGAAAGAGAAGAGAAGAGAGGAGACAGGGAGTCTCAGCTCCCATTAAGCTGGAGCCTCAGAGGAAAAGCTTTCTCTTCTTCCCTCCCAATTAACGCTCCATTATAAAGAGCGTGTTCCCGGCAGACTGCCCTCCAGGAAATCAATAAAATCTGTAGTCCACAGGCAAGCAGAGGCTGGTCCCGGCAGTGGGGTGGGGGTGGGGGGTGCAGGCAGCGCTGGAGTTTGTACAAACATCAGAGGATCCATCCCCAGGGTGGAGGGAGTGGCACCAGGCTGGGGCCACCACAGGGAGGGGAGGGGCTGGAGGGGGGCTGGGCAGACACAGGCTCCCAAACCTGCTGCACCACTAGCTCTCACTAGCTCTGCATGTGAGGCTTACCTTCTCCTGGTTTTATTTTCTGAAAGGAGAGGTACGGATCAAAGGAATGTCATTTGCTTTTCCTCAATATTTTGTTTTAGTGAGAAAAAGAGGGAAGAGCAAGCGAAGGGGAGAGAGAGAGAGAGAGAGAGACAGAGATACAGAGAGACAGAGAGACAGAGACCAAAGCATTGCGCAGCTCTGCTTCACCATGGCACTTGGGGGGACTGAACCTGGGACCTCAGAGCTTCAAGCAGGAAAGTCTTTTGCGTAAGCATTAGGCTGTCTCACTGAATCTACTGTTGTCAGGGTTCACTTTGTTGTTGTTGCTGTTGTTGTTATGATTTTCTTTTCTTTTTTTGTTTTTTTCTTTTCTTTTCTTTTTTATTTTATTTTATACTTTTTATTTTAGTTGATAGGACGGACAGAGAGAAATTTAAAAAATGCACCGCCAACTACAGAATAAGGACTTGGGTCATTTTCAAAAGCTACATGTTCTTTATGAGTCCTGGGTTCAAATGCTGCCCCTGCTGTTCACTCTCTGGGTAGTCATAGGGGCCGGGTGGTGGTGCACCTGGTTAAGCGCACTAAGCGCACATGTTATAGTGCTCAAGGACCCAGGTTCGAGCCCCTGGTCTCCATTTGTAGGGGTAAAGCTTCGCAAGTGGTGAAGCAGTGCTGCAGGTGTCTCTCTGTCTCCTTCTCTCTCTCCCCCTTCCTCTCAATTTCTGGCTGTCTCTATCAAATGAATAAAGATTAAAAAATTAAAAACAAAAATATTAAAAGAGAAGTCATATTATATTACATCACACTATATTATATTATATAATTATATTTATTATATTATATATTATATTTATTATATTATATATTATACTACAGTATATTATTTATATTATATTTATTATATATTATATTATATTATATTATATTATATTATATTATATTATATTATATTATATTATATTATATTATATTATATTATATATTCCCCCGTGCTACCTCTGCCATTGGTGTATGCCAGAGCTGAGTGGTATGCTGGTCAGTTTTTTCTCTCATATAAATCAATCAGTCTTTAAAAAGAAAGAATGCAAGCACTTTCTACGCCGCCCCCCACCCACAGCCCTTTCCTCTAGTCCACAGGGCCGGGGGTGGGGCTGGAGGTGAGTGGGGGGGTTTGATTAACTACATGGGGACAGTCTCAGCCTCTGCAGGGTGGGGGCTCTCACCACCCCTTCTGTCTTTGCTTAAAGGAGGGTTCAAATTCAATGTCTTCCTCATCTGCTTGCAGAGCCTCTGGGCTAGCTCCCTCCAGGATACTCCATCCAGTTCCCTGGGCTCTCTTTCTCCAGGATACTCCATCCAGTTCCCTGGGCTCTCTTTCTTGTTCTCTCCCTCTTCGCCTGTGTTCTTAGCACATGGAGTCTGGCAGCCCCGGACTGACATCACCTCCGAGTGCCTTAGTCATCAGGAGACCTCAAAGGGTCTCGGGTTCCACACCCGGAAAACGGGGTTAAATATAGCTACGCTCTGTTTCGGATGTCAAATGCCTCCTAGGTCTGTGTGTAGCCACCTCAGCCCGGCAGAATCCAAATGTACTGAGAAGACATGCAGAAACCCTCATAAAAGGAATCGAAAACATTAGGTCAGCAGCCAAGAGGAAGTAGCTTAGTGGGAGAGCATAAGACTTGCACATAGAAGGTCCTGAGTTTGAACCCCAGCACCGCATCTGTCAGAGTGATGCTCTGATTCTCTCTCTATCGCTCAATAATCTATCAGTAAAGGGGCCCAGGGTCCAGGTGGTGGCACATCTGCTTAAGTGCACATGCTGCCATGTGTAAAGACTCAGGTTTGAACCCCATTTCCCACCTGCAGCGGGGGGAAGCTTCACCAGTAGTAAAGTAAGTACTGCAGGTGTCTGTCTGTCTCTTTTCCTCTCTATCTCCCGCACCCCTCTCAAATTCTTTCTGTCCTATCAAATAAGAACAAATTAAATAAAAAAATAAAAAGGAAAAAAATGGCCACGCACAGGAGTGGTGGTGCAGGCATTGAAGGCTAGAGACACCCATTGTAGCAATAAAAGATAATAATTGTCAGGGTTTCCATGTAAAAAACATCTTTGAAAGGAAGCTAGAAGCTGAGCCCAGCTCCCTGCCCTCCATCCCACAATGACAAGCCCAGTCTTCTTGTGTCCTTGCCTGTGTGGGCCTGTGTGCTCCTCACGAAGGATAAAGGCCCAGAAAGAATGACTGTCTTGAGTGTAGCCGCTCCCTTCTCTGTGGCAGTGTCTGAAAAGCAAAGTAGGGTACTGCCTTCAGGGTCCAAGATGGCAGGATCCACTTCTGATCCAAGGACACTGAGGAAAATTCTAGAAGCCCTCGGACTAAGATTCTGTCCCTGCTCCCTCTATGGATGAGCCTGCTGGTCTGAAGGAGGTAGGATAGCTCAGTAGTCTGCGGAGGGCTGTCCACTGGGGGTTGGCAGGGGCAGCTCAGCCTGGTAGAGCAGAAGACGTGCATGCGTGAGACCCCAGAGGCCCCAGGTTCAATCCCTGCCAGCACTTTATGCCAGCGTTGAGTAGTGCCCTGCTCTCTTTCCATTCATAAATAAACACCTAAATATTAAAAAAAAAGAAATGATAATTTCACATGGGGAGGAAAGACTACTCCACAGACATGATACCATGTCTGTCAGGTCTGCCGTGGGGCTGTTAGGGGGTCGAGGAGGGGAAGATCTCTGAGCAGAGCAGTTCCAAGCTTTCCCCAGAGGGGTGCTGGAGAAGGGGGCCAACATGACTGACAGAGAGTGAGGCCAGGTGGTCTGGGAGGTAGCACAGTGGATAAAGCACTGGACTCTCAAGCATGATGTCTTGAGTTCAATCCTTGGCCACACATGTACTGGAGTGACATCTGGTTCTTTCTCTCTCTCTCCTCCTATTTCTTAATTAATAATTTTAAAGAGAGAGAAAGATGCCAGGAGACTCATTCTGAAACTTAATTTGCATCACAACTGCATAACTGTATTCTGGTAATGTAAGGACTCTGAATGGGTGTTTAAAGGTGTGTTTTATCTCCAGCATATGAAAGGGAGGGAGGGTCTCACTGAGGGAGGGGAAGAGAAGCTAGAGCATGCCCCAGCACCCCGGGTACTGGAAGCTCAGGCGTGCAAGTCCAGCGCTCTTCCAGCTGGGCTACTCCTCCAGCCTGCGAGTGATTCTTAATTTCTTTGTTTGCTTTCCCACCGACATTTTCCACCCTGGACATGTCTGGGTTTTGTAAATGGGAAAAAAACAACCGTGATTGTCAGAATGGAAGTCAGGCCGCCCTGTTTGCTCAGCACACCTCTGAGGAGCTTAGCTGGTGGCAGCAGACAAGCCTGCCCAGCGCAGGGGCTGCCAGATGCCATTGGCCCAGCTGAGGAGGGAGGGCGCCTTCTCCCTGGCTGCAGAGGCCCAGGGATTAAGGACAAAGGGTAGAATCAGCCTCTGGGCTTTCCAGTCTGTTCCAGTGGTTCCAGTGAAGGGAACAATTCTTGGCTGTTTTCGGAGAGAGAGAGAGAGAGAGAGAGAATCTTGTCTAGAAATTTCTATCTTTCTTCTTTTTAAATATTATTTATTTATTATTGGATAGAGACAGAGTAATTGAGAGGGAAGGGGAAGATAGAGAGGGAGAAAGACACCTGCAGCCCTGCTTCATCACTTGTGAAGTATCCCCACAGCAAGTAGGGAGCAGGGACTTGAACCAGGGCCCTAGTCCACTCTAATGTGTAACTTATCTGGGTGTGCCTCCACCCAACTCCCCATGCTGCCACCTCCTCCCTTTCCCCCTCCTCCTCTCCCCCCCTCCTCCTTTATTGCATAGAGATAGAGAAAGGGGAGATAGAGAGGCAGAGAGGGATCCCCGGGTTCGAGCCCCAGTCTCCACCTGCAGGGTGCAAGCAGTGTTGCAGGCCTCTATCTCTGTCATCCCCTTCCCTCTTGACTTCTGGCTGTCTATCCAAAAAATAAATAAATATAATCAAATAAATAAATCAAAAGAGAGGCAAAGAGAGAGACACCTGCAGTCCTGCTTCACTACTCATGAAGCTTTCTGCCTAAAGTTGGGGGCCAGCGGCTTGAACCTGGGTACTTGTGCACCGTAATGGGTGTGCTCAACCAGGTGTGCCACGGCCTGGCCCCCTAAGTCCAGAAGTTTCTAGTTGTGTCCAACAAGTTGGCCACTCATCTGTGGTCAGGTAGAACAGACACCCTCATAGGGTTTTACTAGCCCCTTCAGGGTACTAAGAAGTCCTGTACTGAGGAACTCTGTGGTTAATTGGGTTCCCTGGAACTTTCTGGAATTCTAACCATTCCCCTCACATTCTGGCTTTCAGATGTCCAGCATCATCTTTAACAAAATGATTGTTTTTCATGAGAGATGAGAGCACTGCACAGCTCTGACATATATGTCAGAAGATGCCCGAGCAGAGTCTCGGGAGTCCCAGACACCCCTGCCAGTCTTTTGGTGTTTGTTTGTTTGTTTGGTATTTATTTATTTATGGGATAGAGACAGCCAGAAGTGGACAGGGAAGTGGGGAGATAGAGAAGAAGAGAGACAGAGAGATACCTGTAGTCCTGCTTCACCACTTACAAAGCTTTCCTTCTGCAGGTGGGGACCGAGTGCTCAAACCTGGGTCCTTGTGCATTGTAACATGTGCGCTCAACAGATGAGCCACCACCTGGCCCCTCCGCCAGTTTTCAGATTTGTTCATTTGGAAGGAAAGAGGGAGAGAGAGAATGTATCAGAGTATCCTCTTGCACATAGGATGGGATGCCAGGGATTGAACTTGGGTTCTCATGCTTGAGGGTCCAAGGCCTTATGCACTGTACCACTTTCTGGGTCCCTCTGCCCGCTTTCAGATCTTATGCATTTCTGAACTGCGTGGCCTTGGGCACATGACGCCACCTCTCCCAATCCCCCCCAGATACTGAAAGCAGCTGATTTTGGAGGCAGGGGCCATGAGTGCTCTGTTAGTGATCACTCCTCTTCTTCCCAACATCTCTTTGTTTATGATTCCTGGGACACAAGTGAGTACAAAAGTGCTGAGTCAGAGGCCCTGGCCCGTCCCCAGGGAGAGGAGGCCTAGACTTTGGGGAAGATAGAAGGCTCCCAAAGTGTCCTTCGGCCATAGACCTGCCTCACATGGGGGCTTGGTGGTCTTGGGAGTCAGAATAAACTCTCCAGGCAAAAACACATTTGCAAAATAGTGTGTGCTGATTAGCCAGCCAAAGCCCAGACTCCCCCACAGCCACCCCTTTGTGCCCAGCTAGTGGGACAATAAGAGGAAGCACCCCCTTCCCCAGGGCAGGTTAGCGAGGTAGGTGAAATTCTAGAAGGTGGGATTTATCCTGAAGAAGTTGCCCAGCCAGCTGGGGGTGTGAAGACCTGGCCTTGGGCCTTTCCAGTGCCCCAGATTGGGAGCAGGCTAAACAAGTGATTATCTCCCTGCTGGGCCACACCGTGCAGCCACCTAGAAATCATATTTTCAAAGACTGTGTGTGGGAGTACGGCAAATTAATTATAAGGTGTCCGCAAGGGATAAAGACAGGTTTCAAGTGTAATGACAATGGGCTCCCATTGAATCAGTCCATGTGTGGATTTCCCAGTCACAACGAGGGAGGAGGGGGAGTCTGAACTGCAGAGAAAAACCTGATCAGAAGTTTCCTTCTGTGTGTGTGTGTGTGGGGGGCACAGGAGGGACTATGAGTGTCCTGACTGTTTCCCCCTTTTCTAAAAGTTTTTATCTTTATTTATTTATTGGTTAGAAACAGCCAGAAGGTGAAAAGAGAGGGAGAGATAGAGAGACAGAGAGATACCTGAAGCCTTGCTTCACCACTCGTGAAGCTTTCCCCCTGCAGGTGGGAACCAGGGGCTTGAACCTGGATCCTTGTGCATGGTAACATGTGCCTTCAACTGGGTGTGCCACCGCCCGGCCCCTACCCCCTTTATTGCCTATAGTTAGTAGCTTGGAAGCAGAAAGGCTGTTGATAGTTGATAATAAAAAATAATATAGAATCATTGTTAGTACAAAGTCTGGACTGCAAAAAGGAAGCAGCCTACATGGTAAGGAGCAGCGTCCAGAGGTTCCCAGATTCCTAAAGTCCAGCTGAAGAAGGTTCTCCTGACAAAGAGGCCCTGACCCTGGAATCCAGCCCCTGCAGTGAGGTGCGAGCCTACCTGCTCTGCGGCAGGAATCCAGGGTTTGTTTAAAGAGGAACTGGAGCTCCCTCTCCGCCACAGAAGAAAAGAGAGGAAGGGACCAGGGACTCCACATTCCTTGTAGAAAGTGTCTGGCTCAAGGCTTCTTGTAATTTCATCTTTTTTTTTTTTTCCTTCCTTGCTGACACATGTGGAAAATAGAGCAGGTGAACGTCACATTCATGGCACCAAAGATGTCCTTCCTTCCTTCCTTCCTTCCTTCCTTCCTTCCTTCCTTCCTTTCTTTTTCTTTCTTTCTTTCTTTCTTTCTTTCTTTCTTTCTTTCTTTCTTTCTCTTCGTTTTAATTATCTTTATTTATTTGCTAGAGACAGCCAGAAATTGAGAGGGAAGGGGGGAGATAGAGAGAGAAACACTCACAGCACTGCTTCACCACTTGTGAAGCTTTCCTTCTGTAGGTGGGGACTGGGGGCTTGAGCCTGGGTCCTTGTGCACTGTAACAGGTGTGCTTAATCAGGTGCACCACCCACCACCTAGCCCCAAGATGTCCTTTCTTTTAAATTTTTTTCCATTTTGTTGCCCTTGGTGTTACCCTTATTGTTGTCGTCATTATTGTTCTTGTTGTCATTGCTGTTGTTGTTGTAGGATAGGACAGAGAATAATTGAGAGAGGAGGGTAGAAAGAGAGGGGGAGAGAAAGACATCTGCTTCACTGCCCAGAAAGCGACCCCCCTGCAGTTGGGGAGCCAGGGACTCGAACCAGGATCCTTATGCCAGTCCTTGTGCTTTTCACCATGTGCACTTAACCTACTATGCTACCACCTGACCCCCCCAAGATGTCCTTTTTAAATATTTATTTATTTTCCCTTTTGTTGCCTTTTTATTATTGTTGTAATTGATGTCGCCATTGTTGGATAGGACAGAGAGAAACGGAGAGAGGAGGGGAAGACAGAAAGGAGGAGAGAAAGATAGACACCTGCAGACCTGCTTCACTGCCTGTGAAGCAACTCCTTTGCAGGTGGGGAACTGGGGCTCGAACTGGGATCCTTATGCCTTGCTTTTTGCACCACATGTGCTTAACAAGATGTCCTTTCTTAAGGAGAACTCCCTTTGGCTAGTCTTTTTATTTTTTGGCTGATCAGGACATTCTTATCAAGCATTTGTTTCAGTACCAGGGGTAAATGATATAGCTCCAAGAGCTAACTGCTAACATGAGGTTCCAGGTTCAATTCCCAGTGCTGGCAACATGCCAGAGATGACTGGTGCTCTGGTCTTGCTCATACAGAATAAGTGAGTAAATACATACACAACATCAAAGCTCTTTAAAGGCAAGTAAGAGCAGGGATCAGGCAGTGGTATGCCCAGTTGAGTGCTCATGTTACCACACGCAAGGACCCAGGTTCAAGTCCCAGCTCCCCATCTGTGGGGCGGGGAAGCTTCAAAAACAGTGAAGTAGGTCTACAGGTGTCTCTCTGTCTCTTCCTCTTTTTCTCCCCCCCCCTCAATTTCTCTCTGTCCTACCAAATAAATAAATAGAAAGATGACCACAGGGAACAGTGATAACCCTGGAGAAAATAATAATAATAATAATAATAATAATAATAATAACAGCTAATGGGTGCTGGAACAGAGAGCCCAGCACTTGGCTCAGACTCCAAGGACCTGGCTCAGAACCTAGGGCAGTGTCTGCTGGGCAACTCTGAACCTTTCCCCAGGGTCAAAGTTAACCACCACCACCCCCCACCCCCCAGTAACAGAGGGAGGAAGAGGCCCTTCCTCAGAGCCACTGATGGGCTCTGTGACTTGCAAGGCAAGCTGGGTAAGGAGCCTTCAGCTGGGGTTTCCACTTTCTCCCCACCACCCATGCGGGCTGTGAGTTTCTGGGCTGTGGCTGGCTAGGGGATCAGGTGATGAGATGCAAGATTTAGAGGTCAGGCGTGACCCAGGCTCTGTGACCTCACAAGACAAATTGCTGATTGCTAATGGCTACGGCCCTTGGCCAAGTCCTCCTGCCCTCTCCATTCCATTAGTCCATCTTGCTTTAACAGCCCTTGAGTGCAGATGAAGAGCCTGAGGCTCAGAAAGCTGCCTGCAGCCTGGGGACCAACCTCAAGCAGGGCTGGGCAGGCAGGGGGTGGGCCCCACAGAGCAGGGATCCTAACCCTACCTCTCCTTGACCTCTGCTCTGACCTGGGGCTTGCCTCTCTCTTCCTTCCAGGCAAACATGAAGAGAAGCAGCACGAAGGGGGCATTGTTTCCAAGAACTTCACCAAGAAGATCCAGTAAGTCTCTGCAGTGTGGGTGGCAGGGAAGGTGGGGGCTTAGGGAGGGAGTGGCTGGAACCCCAAGTCTGGGACATCTCTTCGGTGACACCTTCATCCAGGACAGAGACTTGAACTCTTGTATCTGAGGGAACAGTGTCATGGCAAGCCTGCTATAAAACCCCAGAAAGAGAGAGAAAGAGAGAGAGAGAGAAGGGGGGGATGTGTGTGTTTTATGCCATCTTCTGTGCTATCTCTGGTGAATTGGCTGTCACTGCCCCCTTTTGTGGTTGACCTGGCTGGGAGTGAGACAGGCAGGATGACTGGCCCGCACTGTCATGAAAATCAGGGTTCTTGGCCCGGCAGTGGTGCACCCAGTTGAGTGTCCCTGTTACCACGTCCAAGGACCTGGGTTCAAGCCCCCACTCCCCACCTGCAGGGTGGGAGGCTTCAGGAGTGGTGAAGCAGGGCTTCAGGTGTCTCTCTTGCTGTCTCCCTCTCTAGCTCCCCCTTCTCAGTTTATGTCCTAACAAATAAAATAGGTGGGAAAAGTGGGGAGGAAATGGGGCTACCAGGAGCGGCAGATTCATCATGCAGGCACTGAGCCCTAGTGGTAGCCCTGATGGCATGAAAAAAAAAAAAAAAAAAAAAAAGGAAAAAGGGGGGGGGGCGGAAGGACAAATTAGAAACAAACAAAACAAAACAAAAATAAAAAGAGAATTACGGTTCTCATGCACCCTTATATGGGATCTTCATTCTCATGGGAAAGGCCTCCCCCCACCCCGGCCAGGTGAGAGACCCTCAACAGGGAGCAAACCCTGCCACGCAGGAGGCCCTGGGTTTGAGCCCTAGAACCACATGGGAGCGTATTGGGTAGCAGCCGGGGGAAACTCCATGGGTAGTAAAGCAGTGCTGTGGTGTCTCTCTCCCTCTATCTAAACAAGAAAAAGAAAATGAGTGAATTAAAGGACTGAAAAGTGGGCAGTATCCCATGTGCTAGGACCTCTGGGTACATCCCTGGAGCTACATTGCAAAAAAGGGTGAAAACAAGTTCCCTCCCGGTCCTCATAAATGCCCCAGTGGAATTTTTTTGAGGGTTCTGGGTGCCCAGCTGTCACGAGCAAGGACTCACTCGGAGAGCATGTCGGGGTTAAGCAATAATTTTTTACTTATTTTTAGATGCCAGAGAAAGGTCATATAATTCACACAACACACAATTAACCGGATACCCGATACCCTCTCCTTACTTAATAGCTGTTCCCTCTCCTTACTTAATAGCTGTTTGCAGGTAAGGCTCAGGACACAGTCACCACCGTTGTGTTGCTGGGAAGGAGGCCCTTTGTCTGCTCTGCTGGTGAGACCAGATGAGGGAGGGCCCCTGGAGGTTGGGGAAGCGGTTACTTAGCCTAGCCGCACGTGCTTTAAGTTTTTAGCTCCATCCAGCTGGCTTCTGAGCCTTTCCTTATACGTAGCTTGCCTCTGGCTTTCAAGGTTACGTTTCCATTGGCCAATCAGGTTCCGGTTGACGTCTTAACCTATGTATACATATGTCTCTGCCTTTATGCAGGAACACTATGGTTACTGTGGTTACTGGAGTTATGTGTGTTCACTACACCACCCTAGATCACCCACAAACATGAAGCCAGAGTTGTCCTGAGGTTAGGAGGAGGGAGGGCAGGCTTTGCTGGCTGCAGGGAGGAAGCCTGGGAACCTGGGAACTGCTGTTAAAGGAATAAGCAAGGGGAGCCACCACCTCTGTCCTCCGTTCTGCGAGTTCTTATGCCTTATCTCAACAATGAATTGGAAAAGAGAACATGATTATCCAGGCATTTTAAACTTTTATTAAAAACAAAGCATGTTAGGACATGGAAGAGAGAGAGAGAGAGAGAGAAAAGAGAAAAAAAGGGGGGGGGACTGAGAACTGATTTACAGCCTTGATGGTCACATGGTAGTTCCAGATGGAGCAAGCCTGTCCCAGAAAGCCAAGTCTTTAAAGCCAAAAGGCTCTGCCTACACCTTCAGCCACTCCCATTTCTGGGCGGTCCTTCTCTTCCTCAGCACTGCCAGGCCAAGTACCCCAGAAATGGAATAACCCCAACCCCCCACCCGGTCCCGGCTCTCACAGCTAGTCCAGAACAGAGCCCTGAAGGCTGAGCTGCCTGGAGTAAGGAATGCCCTCTCCATCCCCCCCTTCCTTCCTTCCTTCCTTCCTTCCTTCCTTCCTTCCTTCCTTCCTTCCTTCCTACCTGATTTATTTATTTTATTTTCCTGTGAGAGACCAGAGCACTGCTCAGCTGTACTCTGCCATGTCTGGTTTGAACCTGGGGCCTCTTGCAGGCAAGTCCTCTGTGCCACCGCTATGCCACCCCCCTGGCCCCTCTGGGCGTGTTTTTTGCCATGGGATCCTTGGTCCTGTCTCCCCCTCCCCCCCTCCCCACACACACATGCTCCTCATTCCTAACTGCCCTTGGACTCCTGTGGGCACTTCCCCATAAGGCAAAACCCACACTGATCCCCCCCCCCCCAGGCTCCTGTGGGCCCTCTGTTCCCCTCCCTCCCCACCCCTCTTCCCAAAGAGCCAGATCCCAGAGAGGGAGGGACAAGGGAGGAGGGAAGGAGAGGGCAGGAGCTGGGGCTTCTTTCAAGAGACTCAGAGGAGGTCTCCACAGTCTTCACAGGCTAGAGAAAGCAGGAGGCACTATGATCCCCGTAAAGAGGCAACAAATCCTGACATCACGTTCTAAGTGGGCCCTTTTGTGGATGTCACCATCTCCCAGGCTGTAGAGAGCAGCTTGCTGGGTCAGAACACCTTGGCCAGAGAGAAGCTTCTAGAGCTGCCCCAGGTCACTGTGCTGGGCAGCCTGGGGCACGGAGACGGGTCATTGCCTGTCCTGGCCAACCCCACCCTCCCAGACCCTGCATCTGGGTCCCCCCAACCCCACCGCACCTGCCTCTCAGCAGTGGCTGAAGGGCCCCCAGGAGCTTCCTCAGCCCTTTTCCATTGGCTGGTGTCCAGCTGTGCTGATTGTTAAACATTCCAGATCTCACCACCCTGGGGCTAGTCCTGGCTCCCTGACTAAGCCACTGGGTGACACAGCCACTAGCTGCTTTGCCCTGAGCTGCCCTCCTGCATCCTGTGTGGGGGAGTGAGAGCAGGTGTGCAAAGCTCTTAGCTCCAGTTCCAGTGCTCCATCTAAGGGACTAATACTACAGAGACTCTGCAAGGCTGGGGTCCACCCAGAGCACTGGGGACTCCTGGGACCTCCCAGGACCTCCTGGGCTCTGTCTGGGTTCCAGGCACCAAGGGCTGGAGCTGGAGGCTGGATTGGCCCTGAACTACTCCCTGGAGGCTGCAGGGGAGAAGTCATCCTTCCTCCTTCCTCCAGCCTGGGGCCCTCCTCCTCCAGACTGGGAGCTTCTCCCCTACCTCCACGCCCCTGCAAATGCAGATAGGAAGCAGGGGCAGGGCACAGGAAGACCTTCCAGAAGTACGCCCAGAGCCAAAGCAGAGCAAAGCAAATGTTTTTTTTTCCCCCTATTTATTTTAATGAGAGAGAAAGATACAGAATGAAAACCAGAGCCCTACTCAGCTCTGGCTTCCGATGTTGCTAGGGATTGAACCTGGGACCTTGGAGCCTCAGGCATGTAAATTTTGTGCAGAACCATGATACTGTCTCTCCAGCCCAGCAAACCCTTTTTGTTAATCCTGTTTGTGGAGCTATTTGGCAAACGCTAGAAGAAGAAGTGGAGCTATTAATAGTCTTGGTCCATGCATGATTTCACTGTTCCAAGGCCACTTTTACATTTAGAGAGAGAGAAAAAATGTGTGTGTATATGAGAGAGAGACAGTGAGAGAGACAGATACAGACTGAGAGAGAGAGAGAGAGAGAGAGAGAGAGAGAAACAACAGCAGCGCTGGAGCTACCCCTGGTGCTACGTCTCTCTGTCTCATGGGGTGCTGGGGTTTGAACCTCAGCTGCATGGCAAGACACATTCTGTACCCCTTAAGCTCTCTCTCTCTCTGTCTCTGACTCTGAAACAAACATTCATCTCTGCTTCCTGTCTTCCCAAGCATTATTCTGCCTCGGATTGGCAAGCGCCATGGAAGAGGCCTGTGGACTTTATAAAAGAATCTGAGAGTGTGAGGAGGGTGAAGTCCACGTGGTTCTTGAGGAAACTGAGGCTTAGAGGGATGAGAAGACTCACCCCTAAGGCCACGTGGTGAGTGAGCAGTGAGCGGGCCTAGGATTTGAACACAGGCCTGGCCCTCTTCAGAGCCCACAACCTTCCTCCTTGGTTCAGGAAAAGCAAATGAAGGCCACTCACCCATCATCTTCCCCTGTTTTTTATTTGCTTCAGTATTTTCTTTTGTTCCTTGTGCTCTGATTTGTTTAAGATTTTCCTTTTGTTTTGATGGATTCACGTCTGATAAGTTCACTGGCTTAAGTGTTTGCAGGTGAAGGCTATGTTGAAAGTGACCCAGTCAAAACCCAGTGTGGCTGAGCCCTAGCCCCCAGCCACAGGGGCGCTGCCTGCTGGCAAGGATCTAAGCCTCCGATAAGCTCTCTCTGGGCTATTGGCTATTGATAAAAAAATAAAATAGCAAGGGATAGAGGCCAATGCTGTCAAAGGTAGTTTTTAAATTCCCTTTTGTTGCCCTTGTTGTTTTATTGTTGTAATTATTACTGTTGTACTTGTTGATGTTGTTGGATAGAACAGAGAGAAAAGGAGAGAGGAAGGGAAGACAGAGAGGGGGAGAGGAAGACAGGGACACCTGCAGATCTGCTTCACCGCCTGTGAAGCGACTCCCCTGCAGGTGGGGAGCCAGGGGCTCAAACCAGGATCCTTATGCTGGTCCTTGCGCTTTGTGCCACCTGCACTTAACCCGTTGCGCTACTGCCCAACTCCCTGTCAAAGGTATTTTTAACGAGACATTCACATGGAAGCTGACAGGGAGAAGAAGCAGGACTTTCGGCTCTTCCTGTGTGGTTTCCAGACACAGAGGCCCTGGGGCAGAAAGCTTAAGCAGAACTGTGTCCATCTCCAGGCCTCAGTTTCCCTGTGTGAGGGCTTCCTCCTGGACAGTCCAGATCCTTTGGGTCTCTAAGACTCTGTGGTTAAGTGACACTGTAAGTAGTGTTGAAATACAGCTGCCAAGGTGCCCACCACATTTCCTCTTATTATCTATTTATAAAATTTGGCTGGGGGGGGTGGTGCACTTAGTTGAGCACATATATTCCAATGCGCAAGGACCTGGGTTCAAGTCCCAGCTCCCCACCTGTAGGTGGTGAAGCAGTGCTGCAGGTGTCTCTCTGTCTCTCCCTCTCTATCTCCCCCTTCCTCTCAATTTCTGGCAGTCTCTATCTAATAAATAAAGATAATTAAAAAAAAAAAAAGATTGATGGGGCCGGGCAGTAGCACAGCGGGTTAAGCACACATGGCACGAAGCGCAAGGACTGGCGTAAGGATCTTGGTTCCTGGGGAGGTCACTTCACAAGTGGTGAAGCAGGTCTGCAGGTGTCTATCTCTCCTCTCTGTCTTCCTCTCCTCTCTCCATTTCTCTCTGTCCTATCCTACAACAATGACAGCAATAACAACAACAACAATAAACAACAAGGGCAACAAAAAGGAAAAATGGCCTCCAGGAGCAGTGGATTTGTTGTGCGGGCACTGAACCCCTGCAATAACCCTGGAGGCAAAAAATAAAATAAAAAGATTGATTTCTTAACACACAAGAGAGAGAGGGAATGAACCAGAGCATGACTGGGCACATTATTATTATCAGTCTTCATTATTATTTTTGTTTGCTTTATTTGGTAGGGCAGAGAAAGGTTGAGAGGGGAAGGGGAGATAAAGAGAGAGAGACACCTGCATCCCTGCTTCACTGCTCATGAAATGTCCCCCCCTGCAGGTGGGGAGCGGGGATTTGAACCCTGACTCTGGGGCATGGCAAGATGTGCGTTCAACCAGGTGCATCACCGCTTGGCCCCAAGCGCCCACGGCTAATGCCAGTGGCTGCAGTGACTGTGTGGGAATCACACAGTTCAGAGCAGAGTCTGGCCAACAGGAAGTGCCAAGCCATTGTCAGCCTCCATGTGTCACCGCAGCCACTGACCTAGGGGGCAGATCCGCATCCTCATTCCCTAGAGCAAATGGTTCAGAGAAGTGAGGTCTCTCACCCAGGTCCCACAGCCAGGAAGAGTCAGAATATGGGGGCTGGGCACTGGCCCATCCAGTTAAGCTCCCACATGACCATGAGCAAGGACCCAGGTTTGAACCCCTGATCCCCAGCTGTTGTGGGTGTGTGTGTGGGGGGAGACTGTACAAACAGTGAAACAGATCTGCAGGTGTCTATCATTCTCTCTCCCTCTCTCTCTCCCCTTCTCCTCTCAATGCCTCTCTGTCCTGTCACACAAAAAATAGAAAGGAAAAAAAAAAAAGGAAAACATGGCTGCCAGGAGCAGTGGATTCTTTATGCTGCCACCAAGTTCCAGTGACAACCCTGGTATCAAAAAAAAGTGGGGGCAGGTTGTGACACACCTGGTTAAACGCACACATTACAGTGTGCAAGAACACAGGTTCAAGCCCCTGGTCCCCACCTGCAGGGGGAAAGCTTCACGAGTGGTGAAGCAGGGCTGCAGGTGTTTCTCTGTCTCTCTCCCTCTCTATGTCCTCCTCCCCCCTCTTAATTTCTGTTTCTAGACAATAAAAAAATAAAACTATTAAAATAAATAAATATGAATAGAATAGGCCAGAATATGAACTGATTCCAAAGTCTGTGCTCTGGACTATGGCCTCCTGTTCCAAGGTACCAGATACTCATTGGTTTGCCACACAAGTAGTTAAATAGGTCTAGCCTGAGCAGAGATGAGGGAGGGAGGGAGGGAGGGTGGAGGAATGGAAGGAGGAAAGGAAGGAGAGACGTCCAGACTTTGGGTCTCTGCTTCAGAAGTTTAACTTGGCACCTGCCCAAGCTCCCTCTTTGTCTTCAGTCCTGCCTGATACGCCACTTGTTAATTCCCGTGACAGCCTGGCAGGAGTCACCAGGCTGGAGGTGACCCCTATTTGGCTACAGATGTGGCTGTTCACAGCAACGCCTCCCCTGCCTCTCCAGAGAGGGTCTTCCCAGGGCCAGGAAGAGATGTGTCTGGTTCTGCACTCTTCCAGCAAGAGCCCAAACCCATGTAAAAGTCTATGGGACCGAACCTCCCTGGCTTCCCTCCTGAGTTGCCTTCTCCAAAGTCAGGCTTCAGGGAGGTGATGGACCCAGCGTGGGTCAGCCCTCAGCATCTGGGCTGGAGACCAGGAGTCCAGCTCCACTTCCATCTGCTGCTTATCTGCTGGGTGACCCTCGGCACACCAGTTACCTCTCTGACCTCAGTTTCCCCATCTGTACAAGGGGGGACAGTCATAAGACTTGCCGGGGAGAAGGTGGTTCTTGTTTATAACAAGATGAGATGATTTGGATGAAGTGCCTGCCACAGAGAAAGTGTTTAGGTCTTCATAGTTTTCATAATTTGTGTGAAAGACCATCCAATGAGACCGTATATGAAGCACTCGTATTTTTTGGATATTTATTTATTTATCCCCTTTTGTTGCCCTTGTTGTTTTATTGTTGTAGTTATTGTTATTATTGATGTCATTGTTGGATAGGACAGAGAGAAATGGAGAGAGGTGGGGAAGACAGAGAGGGGAAGAGAAAGATAGACACCTGTAGACCTGCTTCACCACCTGTGAAGTAAACCCGCTGCAGGTGGGGAGCCGGGGGCTCAAACCAGGATCCTTAAGCTAGTTCTTGAGCTTTGCACCACCTGCACTTAACCCACTGCGCTACCGCCCAACTCCGACATATACATATCTGTATATGCCCAGGATCATCACTGGGGCTCGGTGCCAGCACTATGAATCCACTGCTCCTGGCAGCCATTCTTTTATTCCATTTTTATTGGATAGGACAGAGAGAAATTGAGAGAGGGGGAAAGATAGACACCTGTAGACCTGCTTCGTCACTTGTGAAGTAGACCCCCTGCAGGTGGGGAGCTGAGGGCTCGAATCCAGTTCCTTGTGTCCTTCCACTTCATGCTACATGCACTTAACCAGGTGCAACACTGCCCAGCCCTCTCCCAAACAAGTTCAATAGAAGCCATGTCCCAGAAAGCCTCATTCACTCAGTGATCCAAAAGTCATTAAAATGGCTTCAGAACTGGAGCTGGATTGGGCTTAGTATATATATATCATATATATATCATATCATATATATATATCATATATATATATATCATATCATATATATATATATCATCTTGGAAGCTTTCTCCCTTCCAACTTGCTACCTGATCTCCCAAAGCCTCTGTAGAATGTTCTGTGAAAGAGGAGAATCAACCTGTTACTCATACTAGGCTCTAAATAAAGCTGCCGGTCAGGTAACCCCACCACTCTGTTTTGGGAACAAAACAATAATGAGCTGCTGATATCCCTGAGGCAGCCCTGTGAGCAGCACAGAATATGCAGCCGCCGAAGTCTGTGTGACCAGTCTGTTGCACCATTCAGCCCACTGGCAACTCACCTGCAGTGAAGCACCTCCAGAGGGAAGGGTGTCATCCATCCTGAATGACATCTTGCCCGGGCCCCAGAGAGGGGTGGCAGGTTGGCCGTTTCTGCCAGAGGCTGGTCAGCTGTGGGTTCTAAGGTGAAAAGCTCAACTTGGGACCCATTTCCTAGGCCATTACACCTCCCTTTTTCTGTGTGTCAGAGAAAGTGTGTGTGTTTATGCGCGCATTAATTAGTGGCTTAATAGTGATTTGCAAAAGTACAGGATAATAGGGGTACAATTTTACACCGTCCCCACCACCAGAGTTCTGTGTCCCCATTCCCTCCATTGGAAACTGCAATGGTTCTTACAAGGTCACAGATATGGGTTGACTATTATTTCTATAACTAGCTGTCATCTATCTATCTATCTGTCTGTCTGTCTATATTTTTGCCCATTTTTTTCTGTGGACCTACCTTCTCTTCCTTTCTAAGTCACACCTATACCTGTTACTACTACTGAGTGTCTTTGCCTTTTTTCCTCTCTCTCTCTCTTGGTCCTGGTGGAGTTGAAGTTCAGAGCCCTCTGGTCATCTTCCCCTAACATTTCTCCCCCCTCTGGGAGTATGGACCCAAATTCTTTTTGGGGTGCAGAAGGTGGGAGTTCTAACTTCTGTAAGCCACTACTCCTCTTCAAGCAAGGTTGGGACATTTTCTTGTTATTTGCACAGCACATTCAGAAGGTCTCATTTTAGAGCTTCAAATACTGCCCATAGGTACCTCTTCTTTATTTTGCAGATGAGGAGACAAGCTCAGAGTAATGGAGAGAAAGATCTCTCCAAGGTTAGCAAAAGGTGGGGCCAGGACTCAAACTCAGCAATGAAAAGCCTCCTCCCTTACCCACAGTGTTTCCTTTCCATGAACAAAAGTGTTTAAGCTGACAGTGAACATAGTATTTGACGTGTATTAACCGGGAAAAATGAATACAATCTTGTGCTTCTTCTAGGCTTCCTGCAGAAGTGGATCCTGTGACAGTCTTTGCCTCGCTTTCCCCTGAAGGCCTGCTGATCATCGAAGCTCCCCAGGTCCCCCCTTACTCGCCCTATGGAGAGAGCAGTTTCAACAACGAGCTTCCTAAAGACAGCCAGGAAGTCACCTGCACCTGAGTCCCCAGCCTTGGCCCATCCTCGTTCCCTCCCCAACCTCGGGGCTTCTCTGATTCCAGGGGACATGACTGTAGTTGAACTCCATAAATTTAGTGATACTGAAATGCTGGGGTGGGAGGGGGATGAAAGTGGATGGATCAGAGTCCCTGAATAGTGTAGTGGTAGTTTCTTTTTCCCCCACATGATGGCGCAACTGGCAAGCCATGCTTGGTTGCATTAAGTCAAGATGCTGGAAGGTGTTTTTCTTTTTTTTTTTTTTCCTTGATTTTTTTCTGTTGTCATGAAAACATTGCACGTGTTGCAAAACAAGTCAAAGGGGACATGGCATTTCACATTGCATCTTAACTTGCAGCTCTTGCAAGGGATATTTTTCTCTGGGGACCTCCCTGATCCCCGACCCCGATTCCTGATGGAGAATCTGGGTTTGCATGCCTACTCCATAGTTTGGTGGAGGGAGCATGTTAGCTCACCCTGTTGAGTTTCTATAGCCCTGACCTTCCCGGGGTTATCCACAGGTCTCCCATCTCATGTGGGATTAACCCAACTGTCACATGAAGACAGGCACCTACGTTTCTCTGTTTCTCTAGCATGTTCCCAACTGCACCTCCTCCCCCCACCCCAGGACTCTGCAAGACCCTCAGTTGATTCTTTGGCTGAAGCCCTCCCTTTCTTGTGTCCAAGTCAAAATTTTTACAGAGGGGGCTGTCTCTGCACAGCTCCACCAGGAACCAAGCAAAGGCCAGACAACCTGGCAGGCAGGCTAGCGGTACTGTGTTTATGGGTGGGACGTGTGTGTGATTGTTATTTGAATTGTGTTGTTGTTTAGGGAGAAAGTAACAGTAAAATGGAATAATAATAAAGGAGTTGATATTCTTAGACTGCATTGTCATTACGTTGGGGAACTAAGTGCTGTATCGACCAAGATGCTTGTGTCTGCGGTAATGGAATATCGGTTTTTTAAATATTTTTTGTTTATTATTGGATAAAGACAGAAATTGAGAGGAGAGGGGAAAATAGATAGGGAGAGATACAGAAAGACACTTGCGACAGTGCTTCATCACTCATGAAGCTTTACCCCCTGCAGGTGGGGACCAGGGGCTTGAACCTGGGTACTTGTGCACTGTAATGTGTGTGTTTAACCATATGTGTTACCACATTTTCCCTGTTTTGTTTTGTTTCTTAATTATCTGTATTTATTGGGAGTTGGGCAGTAGCGCAGCGGGTTAAGTGCAGGTGGCACAAAGCGCAAAGACCGGCATAAAGATTCAACTGGTTCAACCCCCCGGCTCCCCACCTGCAAGGGAGTCGCTTCATAGGCAGTGAAGCAGGTCTGCAGGTTTCTATCTTTCTCTCCCCCTCTCTGTCTTCCCCTCCTCTCTCCATTTCTCAGTGTTCTATCCAACAATGACGACATCAATAACTACAACAATAATTTAAAAAAACAACAAGGGCAACAAAAGGGAAAATAAAAATAAATAAATATAAAAAGTCATCTTTATTTATTGGACAGAGACGGACAGACATCGAGAAGGAAGGGGTGATAGAGAGACAGACAGACACCTAAACCCTGCTTCACCACTCGTGAATCTTTCTCCCTGCAGGTGGGGACTGGAGGTCTCGAACCTGGGTCCTTGCACATTGTAACATGTGCGCTCAGCCAGGCACACCACCACTAGCACTATGAATTCACTGCTCCTGGCAGCTATTTCCTTCCTTCCTTCCTTCCTTCCTTCCTTCCTTCCTTCCTTCCATTCTCTCTCTCTCTCTCACTCTCTTTCTTTCTTTTTCTATTTTATTGGATAGGACAGAGAGAAACTGAGAGAGGAAGCAAGGATAGAGAGGGAGAGAGAAAGACAGACACCTGCAGCCCTGTTTCTCCACTTGTAAAGTGGGGACTCAAACCTGGATCCTTGCATGGGTCCTTGCACTTTGTACTCTGTACACTTAACTGGGTGTACCACTGCCTGGCCCCCATCAGTAGCTGTTCTAAATAGAATACAGACTGTAGAAGGGGAGGATTGATCCCCTCACTACTGAACTTTCTGTGCTGAGTGCCAGTGTTTGTCCCAGCACACCAGGAAAACACACTGGATGACTGCATGGGTGAAGAAGCTCACGGCGGGTGTTTCCCAGAAATTAGGCCGAGGAGATCCAGCTTAGAGACGGGAGTCTCGCCTTCAGAATGCATGGCTCCAGGCCTCCCTGACACTCTCCAAGGGGCTGTGAGGGAATATAGTTCCTGGGACTAGGACTTCCCAGAACTTGCTCCCCTGACCCCACTCCCCTGACCCCACTCCCAGAAGCTTTTCTCCACAGCCACCTCCACCCTCCCCGCCCCTCCACCCCCTGCCTGCCAGCTGTGATATATGGCGATGACTTGATTTGACCTTGAAGGGAAGAAACAAATTAATGTGTCTGGAAATACATTCCGGGAATCAGTGGCTGGTTTCACCTCCACCCCTCCTCCCGGTCTCATGGGCTGTGCATTATAATGTGAGGATCAATGTTGTCCCCTCAATCAGCCAAACCTGGTGCTGGTGGGGGTCAGGAGGCAGCCATTGGGGGGCAGGTATGACCCTCACACTCAGTTCCTGGGAGGGGGGCGGGTATGGTCAGAGAGTGGGGGGCTCTCAAGGTTCTCGGGCTGCTGAGGCCTGGTTGGCCAACCCGTCTGCAGAGAGGCCAATCCACTGGAATCCCAGCTCCAAGATTCCCCAGCTGTGGGCTTCTTGATGGTTCTCCAGGGGGGTGGAAGGGCAGCCATGCAAAGTGGAATAGCCATGGCTGTCTTCCAAGGGCCACTGAGGTGTGGGGAGCAGGGAGTGGGGATGCAAGCTTGCCCCGCCTCCCATCCATTTCGGCAACTCTGTGCGGATTTGTCCAGTGTCTGAGCTTGGTGCCCATCTAGCTGGGAGCCCAGGCACAAGGGCACCCAGTGTTCAGATGCCAAAGGACTTCTGAGCCACCTGATAAACAGCACTGCCCAAGTCCCCAGGCTGTCTCCATTGTCCTGGCTTGTGGTAAGTGTGCCTCTTGTGCTTGGTTGGGTCACTTGCAGCTTTGCAGGCCTCGGAAAGGCCCCAGCCAGCCAGTTCCCAGGGACAGGAAAGGACTCAGCTGTAAACACAGCTTCCACACGGAAACCAGCCAATCCCGAGCCCTCGCCCAGCCACCAAGTGCCTCTTACCAACCCCCCAGAGCCTCAGGCTTGCACGAAGGGTCTTCACGCAGGGTCACTTTTCCACTCAGAGAGGAGAGACACTGCAACAGCAGAGCTTATTTCCAAGTTTGGTTGCCCAGGAACGTTTGGATCCAGGGACCTCAGGACTTGTGCCTGGAACTCTCCAGGCACCTTCCCCCCAGTTCTCATCACCTCCCTCTCTCTGGAAGGAGAATAGCAGGAGTGAGGGGCATTGGGGGGGATCCCGGTCTCCACTGCCGGTGTCTCAAGCTTACCTTGAAAACTCATCTTCGTAGTATTGGTTACCAACCTTCAAGCCATACCAGGAAGATCCCGTTACTTTAAAGCAGGGACGCTAAGAAGCTGACATTAGGGGTCAGGGCAGTGGTGCATGCAGCTAAGCACAAAGATCCCGGTTCGAGCCCCTGGCTCCCCACCTCTCTTTCTCTCTCTGTGTCTCCCCCTCCTCTCTTAATTTCTCTGTCTCTATCCAATAAAAATGGGGAAAAGATGGCTGCCAGGAGCAGTGGATTCATAGTGCTGGGCCCCGAGTCACAGCCATAACCCTGGAGGCAAAAATAAATAAGTAACTTTGAGATCTGGATTGTGAAGATTAAAAATAACTGCTATCTTAAAAATTTGCTTTGCTTTGTTCAGAGCCCTGCTCAGTTCTGGCTTATGGTGGTTGGTGTGGGAAATTGAGCCTAGGATTTGGGATCCTCAGGTGTGAGCGTCTCCCTGCAGAACCACTGTGCTATCTACTCCCACCCCTAAATTTGTCTCTTTTTAAAATTTTTAAATTATCTTTACTAGATAGAGACAGCCAGAAATCGAGATGGAAGGAGGAGATAGAGAGGAAGAGAGACAGACACCTGCAGCCCTGCTCCACCACTTGTGAAGCTTTCCCCCTATAGGTGGGGACTGGGGGCTTGAACCCACATCCTTGAGCACTGTGACATGTGCGCTCATCCAGGTGCACCACCACCCAGCCCCCAGTTTGTCTCTAAAAGAGATGGATTTTTTTTTTTTTGCCTCCAGGGTTATTGCTGGGGTTTGGTGCCTGCACCATGAATCCACTGCTCCTGGCGGCCAACTTTTGTCCATTGTTGTTGTTGCTGCTATTGTTGGATAGGACAGAGAGAAATTGAGAGGGGAGGGGGAGAGACAGACACCTGCAGACCTGCTTCACCGCCTGTGAAGTGACTCCCCTGCAGTGGGGAGCTGGGGGCCAGAACTGGGATCCTTTTGCAGGTACTTGCACTTCATACTATGTGCACTTAACTTGCCCCTGCCCCCAGGTTATTTTATTCTTAAGAGGGAGGTACCTGAGTACCTCTCAGTTCAGGCATGTGGCAGTGCCAGGAATTGAACCTGCGGTCTCAGGCAAGCAAGTCCAGTGCACTGACTCTGAGCTCACACCCTGGCCCAGTTCCTGGCAGGCAGAGGGCGTCCTGAGCCCCTTCTGCAGGTGCTGCTCTCACTGTCACCATCATTATTGCTGGTGATCCTGCAAAAGGGTGGTGAGAAGGCTGCTCTTGTAACCTGATTTTATTTTCTTTATTTTTTGGATAGAGACAAAGAGAAATTGAGAGGGAGGGGGAGATAGAGAGGAAGAGACAGAGACGCCTGCAGCCCTGCATCATCGCTGTATAGCTCCCCTACACCCCCACAGGTAGGAACAAGGGGCTTGAACCCAGGTCCTTACACACTGAAATTTGTGTATTCTGTTGGGAGCACTACTACTTGCTACCTGCTACCTGCTTTTTTTTTTTTTTAACAACCTGGTGGAGAGGGAGGACCAGGGCTATTTCTGGGTGTCTAGGAAATACAGAGGTGAGGCTACAGGAAAGACATAATCAGGCAAAGCCACTTGGCCTCCATCTGAGGCCCCTAAGGGGTACCCTTGCTCTCCTAGTCTGGACCCCACTCCCTACCGCCTCCAGAACCCTGACCACAGGAGAGGTGAGGGCAGACAGACACCTGACTCAAGCTCCAGAAACCCTTGCAAGAAGCCAGTAGTACTGATCAACATGGAGCCTGGGCCTGGGAGTGGTTTAAGAGCTCCCCAGCAGATTCAGATTTGCAGCCAGGGCTAGGGACCCCTGGAGAATTGGGGAGGAGGGGTCCTGCAGGGGGCTGCACAGGAGAAGCCTGGAGGAGGCTCAGACTCAGCCCTGGTAGGTGGAAACCTTTCCCAGTGCCTCCTCATAAGAAATGATGTCAAAGTTGACGTCTGATGGATAAGTTGTAATCATGATTGGTCTGTTGAATGTTTATTAACTGTGAGGCACCAAGTATGCTCTTCAGATCCATCTTCCTTTTAATCTCAACAATCTGTCATGATTCAGAAACGTGCCCAAGGTTCCACAGTTGGGGTGGTGGGGGTGGTGGGGGGAGGGTGGCAGGGTCACAGGCAGGAGGCCTGGTTCCCACCCGCTGTGTCAGCTGGAAGACAGAGCTGGTGGCCAGGGAGAAAGAGGAAGTGTTCCTGGCAGAGGGGTCCCCTGTGGTCACACGTGGACTCATGCACATCTGTCCAAAAAGGAAACCCAGACAGAAGAGATAGCTTGCCAGGTAAGGTACCTGCATTGCTGCGTGCTTGAACCATGTGGGAGGAGCTATGGCAATGGAGGAAGCTTTGGTTCTGTGGCATCTCTCTGTTTCTCCCTCTCTCTCTCTCTATGTAATGAAGAAGTGACTCACAGAAGTGAAACTTTGCATGTGTGGAGGAAAAAAGAAAAAACAGAAAGAAAAAATAAATAAAAGGAAATACTTGTTTCAGGAAGACTGTGCAGTGGTAGTATATAGGACTTGCAAGTTGGAGATTCCAGGTTCAATCTCCCACATCACCTATTGTCAGAACCAATTTTTCTTGGGGGGAGAGGAGCCCTAAAAATTATAAGAGACCCTGAGTGTCACCCTGAGCCTCCATTTCTTCATCTGTAAAATAGGAGTAATTCAGCATGGCCCTGAGTGGAAAAAGGGGCTATATAGTTTGTAAACCACTTCGTTTGTAAACTCAATAGGACTTTGGCTTAGTGAAGGTGCCATCACGGCAGCTGGGGACAGATAGAGCAGAGGGGTCAGCAGGGACCAGCTGCCTTGGGGATGCAGCCTTGTGACCCGACAACAGGTGGTCAGTTTCAGTTTTCCTGGGCCTGCTTGTGCTCCATCTGGATTGTGTGTGACAGATGGACTTGTTCTGGTTCTGACAGTGACAGCTTACTAAGTCTGCAGAAAACAGAGTGACAAAAACCACTGCCAATAGCTGTATACACACACACACACACACACACACACACACCCCTCTCTCTGCACGAACCCCAGACTAAAGCCAGACTAGACAGTCGTTGGAGGACAAAGAATATATCTCTTTTCTAAATATTTAATTACTTATTCCATTTTGTTGCCCTTGTTGTTTTATTGTTGTTGTTATTGGTGTCGTCATTGTTGGATGGAACAGAGAGAAATGGAGAGAGGAGGGGAAGACAGACAGGGGGAGAGAAAGACACCTGCAGACCTGCTTCACCATCTGTGAAGGGACTCCCCTGCAGGTGGGGAGCCGGGGGTTCGAACGACAAAGAATATCTTTTCATAACTGATAGAAATTAAGAATCCCTGGGGCTAGACAGTGGCACATTGGTTAAGCACACATATTAGTACTAAGAGCAAGGATAAGCCCAAGGATCTGGGTTCGAGCCCCCGGCTCCCCATCTGTGGGAGGGACGATTCACAAGCGGTGAAGCAGGTTTGTAGGTGTCTCTCTTTCTCTCTCCCTCTCTATCTCATCCTCCCCTCTCAATTCCTTTCTGTCCCACTCAATAAAATGGAAAAAATGGCCACCAGGAAGGATGGGCTCGTGAAATGAAAGGAGGATTCTGCACTGCAGTAACTCTGGAGAGACTCGGTCACAGAAACCTCTCTAGTCTGGCCATGTCCCTTTATGAATTTTCACAGAGGAAAACAGAGCTCTCTTTTGGTGCATAGCAGACCCGTCAAAACATAGCAACTTAGAACCGTCAGTGCACCAAATAGTTTCTTTTTTTCTTTAATATTTATTTATTTATTCCCTTTTGTTGCCCTTGTTGTTTTATCATTGTTGTGTTTATTGTTGTTGTTGTTGTTGTTGTTGTTATTGATGTCAATAGGACAGAGAGAAATGGAGAGAGGAGGGGAAGACAGAGAGGGGGAGAGAAAGACAGACACCTGCAGACCTGCTTCACCGCCTGGGAAGTGACTCCCCTACAGGTGGGGAGTCGGGGGCTCGAACCGGGATCCTTACACCAGTCCTTGCACTTTGCACCACGTGCGCTTAACCCGCTGTGCTACTGCCAACTCCCAATACCAATAGTTTCTAAGGTGGCTCTGAAGCTTCTGCTTTGGCATCTTCGGTGAAGCTGAATCATGGTGTTGTTAGGGAGCCACTGACCAAGCTCGGCCGCAAACCAAGACAGACACGGACAGAGCAACGATGTTCAAAAATCTATTCACACAGACACACATACAGGGGGGAATCTCAGCGCTGAGAGGTTCGCTAGCTGGGAGCGCTCCCTGGGCTAGGAACTCCAGGCAACTCTGAGACCCTCTGTTTTATACTCTCAAGGGATGGGGATTACACAAGTAGGGAATCTCATGCCAGCTGGAGGAAATGGGAAACCACGGAAGACAAGCAACATGCCCAAGGCCACACAAGCACTGGAAGCCAGGTCTGTGTGAACCCCTAGCCCATGTCCTCATGCTCAGTCCTCCAGGCCTTCCTATGTGCCTGGTGCCTGAACTTGAGAGGCTAGGGCCCTTCTCTCTCTGGCTGGTTGCTAAGTCCCGGGTGTTGTGATGAGCTCATCCGCTCCACCCTGTCCTGCCCTGGGCTCCTGACTTGGGAACTCATCTCCCGGACAAACAAGTGATGCAACAAACAGACACAGGGGTCACCACCGTGGAGGGAGCTGCCCAGGCTGGGCTGGCAGTGCCCGCCAGGGAGGGAGGGAGGAAGGGCGTCCTTGGGGCTCATCCAGACCGCCTCCTGTGCAGCCAACGCCTTGTGCCCTGAGTCAGTCAGAGGGAGCCAGTGCCCAGCCCTGGAGCACTGATGTTGCAGCGCTGAGGAGACCTCCGGGTACCCAGGGACAGAGGGGAAGGATCACGGTGACTACTGAAAGAGGCCTTGTGCCGGGCGGCAGCACAGCGGGTTAAGTGCACGTGGCACAAAGCGCAAGGACCAGTGTAAGGATCCCGGTTCGAGCCCCTGGCTCCCCACCTGCAGGGGAGTCACTTCACAGATGGTGAAGCAGGTCTGCAGGTGTCTGTCTTTCTCTCCCCCTCTCTGTCTTCCCCTCCTCTCTCCATTTCCCTCTGTCCTACCCAACAACGATGACATCAATAACAACAATAATAACTACAGCAACAATAAAAAAAAACAAGGGCAACAAAAGGGAAAATAAATACAAAAAAAAAAAAAGAAAGAGGCCATGCCTGGCACTGCCCCCGTGGTAAATCCTGAAACATAGTGGTGCACTCACCCTTCTAATATGATTATCAACTTCCCATAGTAACTCATAGCAACAAGCTTAACAGTTATTTTTTCTTTCCTACATGAAGAGAACACACTTTGTTCTGCTTATCATGGGGTTTGTTAACTGATGCTTCAGACAGGTGGAGTCAAAGATTCACTGGCAGGTGGCCAAAGTCAAGTTGATTATGATTATTATTTTAGCAGAAAGTTCCTTCCCTGCAGGGGAGGGGAGGGGGAGGTTGTCTCCAGTTGTGTTCTTCTTGACTCATCTTGAAAAGCTATTCCATCACTTCTCTCTGGAGAAGTTCACTGCTTGCCTCATAAACAGGAAGTGGTGAAAGGAAAGTGATCTTGGCAGAGGATCCAGGAGACCAAGACAGTGACCCTGTGCCAGCCCATTGCGTGTCCCCAGCTGACAGACGTCTGACAAGAAGTCATGTGCCTTCACAGAACACAGTGAGAGCCTGCTGGGGCTCCAGCCCAGCTGCCTGACTCCACAACCCTTAGAGAATACCCTCTGGTCTCCTAGGCCAGCTCTGGGCCCCGAGGGACAGCAAGGAGGAAGGGGGCTTCCCTGTGTCAGGGGGTGCCTGCCTGTGTTCAGCTCAAGGCCACACAACCCAGAGCCACCACAGCGTTTGAGCCATTGGTGCCCACTTGCACCTTGAACAAAGTCAGAGCCCTACCCAGAAGAAATAAAAATGATACTAATGAAAAAATTGTAGGGAATTGGTGGGGGCTCACCATTTAGAACACACACACTACTATGCGCAAGGACCCAGGTTCAACCCCAGGTCCCCACCTGTAGGAGGGAAGCTTCAGGATCAGTGAAACAGTGCTGCAGCCCCCCCTTCATTTCATTTCTTTCTTTTTTGCCTCCAGGGTTATTGCTGGGCTTTCCCACTAGGGAAAGATAGAAACAGGCGAGGAGTGTAACACCCATGTCCAGTGCAGAAGCAATTACAGAAGCCAGAATTTCCACCTTCTACATCCCATAAGGAATTTTGCCCCATACTCCCAAAGGGGGAGAAATGTTAGAGGGAGATCAACAGATTTGGCTCTGAACTCCAACTCCATCAGGATCCAGAGAGGGAGAGGAAAAAAAAGGGAGGGGGGAGGATACTCAGAAGTAGGTGTGGCTTATAAAGGAAGAGAAGACAGGATCATCAAAAAAAGAAAGGGGCAAATACATATAAATATAGGTAAATAGTTAGAGAAATATAACAGTCAACCCGTATCTGTGATCTTAGGGGAACTACTATAGCTTCCAATGGAGGGAACAGGGTCACAGAACTCATGGTGAAAACAGTACCCCTGTTATTTTGTAATCTTGTAAATCAATATTAAGTCACTAACAACAAAAAAAGGCAAGGTCTAAGAAGGATGACAGAGGAACTAGTGGGGGTTGTATTATTATATGGAAAACTGAGAAATCTTATGCATGTACAAACTATTGTATTTACTGTTGACTATAAAACATTTAATTCCCCAATAAATAAATTTTTTTAAAAAAGGAAGGAAGGAAGGAAAAGAGAAAAGAAAAGAAAGGAAGAGAAAAGAAAGGAAAAGAAAAGAGCCAGGGCTGTGGAGCTGTGCTTTCTGTAATGCCACACATGCGTCCCCTCTACCTCCCTGAGCATCCACAGAAGGGAGGTGCAGCAGAGGTGCAGCACCATACTTCCTGCCTCCCCAACGCCGTGTGAAAGTGACACTGGCTGAACAAGGGGGTGGGAGTCCCACAGGTCGCCTCACCAGAAAAGATGAACGAAATCAGCTTAGCAAACCAGGGCACTTGCACCCTGGAGCAGAGCTGTCACTGGAGAATGAATCACCCCAGCTCCACGCTGGACGTGCCAGTTTCTGCAGGAGGAAAGGGGGAGCATTTATCTGTCTGGTGACACCCCGGCTGTCTCTGGGTGGGGAGGGGGTAGGAAAAACAGTCCCCAAGTTGCCTGCCATTCCCAGATCTAATTGTGGGAGTTTGGGGGGGGGGGGTCACTGCAGGATTGGTGTTCAGACCTGAGTCCTGATTCTTCCTATTTTATTTTGTTTTATTTTGTGCACTGCCAGGGAATAAACCAAGTGCCTCATGTATGTGAAATATTACTGAGAGGTCTCTGTAGCCCATTTAAAAAAACCGTATGTCCTTTGACACAGAGAGAGAGAGAGAGAGAATGAGAGAGAGAGAGAGAGAGAGAGAGAGAGACCACAGCACCATTGCACTGCCCACAGAACCCCCTTAGTGCTGCTCCTATGTGAGGCAGGCATGGAGCCCAGGTGTCCACGTGGAAAGGCATGTCCTCTACCTGCTGACCTCCTCTGGCCCCTGTGTCTTCTTCCCAGGCCACATCATAGGAAGACTTGACCTGTTTTCAGGGCGACTGGGTACCAGGAAATGCAGTGAGTGTCTTGCCTTTTTAAATTCAACATGCGCTAACTGGCTAAAAATAAATCACTCTGTTGCAGACTCTGTTGTGAAGGAAAACTGCCCCTGTGAGGCCGTGTCTACTGTGTAGCCATCGTCACGCGCTGTCTGGGTCAGGTGGACCAGCCCCAGGTCACCTCCCCACCTGCATCCCTGGCAATCCCAGTAATGGCCACCTGAGCATCTCTCTGTGGGACAGTGAGGGGACGGTGAGGGACAGTGAGGAGACATGCCTTACCACGTGGGTACCTGGGCTCCATGCCTGCCCCATATAGAAGCAGCACTAAGGGGGTTCTGTGGGCAGTGCAATGGTGCTGTGGTCTGTGTGTGTGTGTGTGTGTGTGTGTGTGTGTGTGTGTGTGTGTCAAAGGACATAGGGTTTTTTTAAATGGGCCACAGAGACCTCTCAGTAATATTTCACATACATGAGGCACTTAGTTTATTCCCTGGCAGTGCATAAAATAAAACAAAATAAAATAGGAAGAATCAGGACTCTGGTCTGAACACCAGTCCTGCAATGACCAATGCCTGCCCCCCCCCCAATTCCCTCCCACAATTAGCTCTGGGAGCAGCAGGTTGGTCCCAGCTGGTCTCTTCTGGTTCTTGTTTGTGATTTGGACCATAAGGGTGTGGTGACTCTGTGTGCAATGAGCTCTTCAGGTTTTACATAAATGCAGCAGTGAAGTTAGTGTTCCTTCCAGGCTAGTCTACAGGGTTCAAGGTAGTGTTTGGGGCCACCACAAGGTCATTTTACCCTCTAACGGTCCAAGTGCAGATCACAGCCTTCCAGTGGGAGCTGTTGACCCTGAGGCTTAGAACTGAGAGATGATTGTCCCAAGCCACAACACAGCAGATACAGGTCTGGCATAAAGCCAGACCATCCCTGCACCAATTTGTGAGATTTGCCACAGACACCTTGAAGACTAGCTTTCTTGACTGTCTCTATGAATATGAATATTGTCTTCTTAACAAACTCATCTTGAACATATTCAGGAGCTCTGTTCTCCTCAGCAGCATTTTAAGATCAATTTGTCGAGAGCTAAATCTCATGGGAGATGATTGGCTTTCTCACGATGATCTTCTAATGAAGAATGTATCCGTGAATATCTTAAAACCGAGTCTTGAATATAATTAAAATATCTTGAATAAATTTCAGAGTCAGAGCATTCAAAAAAGTATGACTTTATTGAATATTATCTCCGAACATATTTTTAAAAGCATTATGGAACAACCTGGGTGGTTGAAACAGTGGTAGCATAATAGAGATTCGTGCCTGAGACACCAGAAGTTGCAGGTTCAAACCTAGGCACTACCACAAGGCAGAGCTCTGATAAAAAAATTTTAAGGAGCATATAGATAAGAATGGATTTACTGGGAGTCGGGCGGTAGTGCAGCGGGTTAAGCGCACATGGCACAAAGTGGAAGGACCAGCCTAAGGATCCCAGTTTGAGCCCCCGGCTCCCCACCTGCAGGGGAGTCGCTTCACAGGCGGTGAAGCAGGTCTGCAGGTGTCTATCTTTCTCTCCCCCTCTCTGTCTTCCCCATCTCTCTCCATTTCTCTCTGTCCTATCCAACAACAACAACAACAATAATAACTAGAACAACAATAAAAAAATAAGAACAACAAAAGGGAAAATAAATAAATATTTTTTAAAAAAGAATGGACTTACTGTGTTCAAGAGAAAAATCTGTATTCATTAGCTATATTTTATAAGAATTTATAAACAGATCTTTAAGTGTTTGTCTGTTAGAGCACCCAGGGGTGGTTCAGCTGGTAGAGTATAAGACTTGCATAAGCGAGAGCCCGGGTTTGACCCTGGCACTACCTACATAGCTGGAGCAGTGCTCTGGCTGTTCTCTCCCATAAATTATATACACTTCTAGAAACATTTCAAAAATCTGTTTTTTATTTTTATTCATTTATTTATATTTCCCTTTTGTTGCCCTTTTTATTGTTGCTGTAGTTATTGTTATTGATGTCGTCATTGTTGGATTGGACAGAGAAATGGAGAGAGGAGGGGAAGATAGAAAGGAGAAAGACAGACACCTGCAGACCTGCTTCACCACCTGTGAAGCGACTCCCCTGTAGGTGGGGAGCTGGGGGCTCAAACCAGGATCCTTACACCGGTCCTTGTGCTTTGCACCACGTGCTCTTAACCTGCTGCACTACCACCCTACTCCCTCAAAAATCCATTTTATATGAGATGGAATTATGCAAAAGAGACTAGAGAAGCCAGAGCACCACTCTGTTACCTGCCGTGCTAGGGATCGAACCAGGAGCCTTAGGCATGCAAATCCTGCACCCTACCTGCTGAGCTATTTCCCTCAACCCCAATAAATATGCAATTTTCTTTTTTCTTTTTCTTTTCTTTATTTATTATTTATTATTATTTTATTTATAAAAAGGAAACACTGACAAAACTATAGGATAAGAGGGGTACAACTCCACACAGTTCCCACCACTAGAACTCAGTATCTCATCCCCTCCCTTGATAGCTTTCCTATTCTTTAACCCTCTGGGAGTATAGACCCAAATATGTAATTTTAAAAGAAAATGAACTGCCCCTGGGGCCATTCCCAGTTTTCACCTTTTCCTCATACTGAATTGTTTTTTTTCAATTTTTATTTATTTACTTATTCCCTTTTGTTGCCCTTGTTGTTTTATTGTTGTAGTTATTACTATTGTCGTCATTGTTGGATAGGACAGAGAGAAATGGAGAGAGGAGGAGAGACAGAGAGGGGGAGGGAAAGACAGACACCTGCAGACCTGCTTCACCGCTTGTGAAGCGACTCCCCTGCAGGTGGGGAGCCGGGGGCTCGAACTGGAATCCTCACACCGATCCTTGTGCTTTGCGCTCATACTGAATTCTATTCTACACACCCTTTGAGAAAGAATCAACAGGTGGCAAAAACAAAAACTTCCGTGTGAGGACCTAGAGGGGGTTGAATTGTTATGTCAAAAACTGAGAAATGTTCCACATGTACAAAGTACTGTATTTTACTGTTGACTATAAGCCACTAATCCTCCCAATAAAGCAAGAAACAAACAAATGAAATAACTCCATCCTTACTAAAGGGAGCAGAGCGCAGACAAGAGAAAAAAGTCTTCACTCAAACAGCGAATATTGACAACGGGGGCCAAGCCCTCCTGGACTTCCCACACAGATAGAGGCACAGAAGCTTCAGCTGCTGCTTATGGAACTTCGGACATATGCCACCCAAAGGCGATTTTAAAAATTGATTAATTGATTTACTTTTAAAATATTTAATTGATTGATTGATTGATACAGAGAGACACCTGCAGACCTGCTTCATCACTCATGAAGCTTTCTCCCTGCAGGTGGGGCTCAGGGACTGAACACGGGTCCCTGCACACTGTAACGTGAGCTCAACCAGGTGCGCCACCACCTGGCCCCTGTGCACACTGTATGTTTGCTTAGCCAGGTGCATCACCACACAGATGCTTTTACTGGTGTAAGATGAGGGTCTTATTTTCCAGCCGACAGTCTTTACTGGGCTCAGAACCTGTGGACGTCAGAAGGACAGAGGGGACTTAAGTAGGTGGCTTCTCAGGCTTTCCTATTCCTCACAGGAATTGCAATTCCTGTCTTGCTTTTAAAAACTGCATAAAGTTTGAAGGAGAGTCAGAAAATAAGAACTTCCTGCATTCTCCAGTGAAGGAGGTGACTCCTGATGCCTTCCCTTTGTTTCCGTCCCTTCAAGATTTGTCTGTTGAATATATCAAGGCATCACCATCACTGCTATTATTGTTACTATTTTATAGAATAAACTGACTCAGGCTTGGCCTGTAGCCCCCATCACTATCCGTCATGTGTGTCTTTCCATACTGATAGACACTAACTACATGTATCAATCCCCACCCTCCACAGGAAGGATGGAATTTTTTTTTTAATTTTTTAAAATTTATTTTATTTATTTATTCCCTTTGTTGCCCTTGTTGTTTTAATTGTTGTAGTTATTATTGTTGTTGTCATTGTTGGATAGGACAGAGAGAAACGGAGAGAGGAGGGGAAGACAGAGAGGAGGAGAGAAAGATGACACCTGCAGACCTGCTTCACCGCCTGTGAAGCGACTCCCCTGCAGGTGGGGAGCCGGGGCTCGAACCGGGATCCTTATGCCGGTCCTTGTGCTTTGCGCCACCTGCGCTTAACCCGCGGAAGGATGGAACTTAAGAGACAGCTGAGTGGTCTTCCTGGCCCTTTTTTATTCTACATACTTAGAGTGAGGCAGCTGGAGAGGAGCAGCAAACACAGAGTATGGCAGAGAGAAGGAGAAATAGCAAAGCAGTTCTCCGCCATCTATGCTGCTCCCACCTGTATGGGAGGTCGAACCCAGGGCCTCTCTGCTGAGCTGCTTCCTGGCCCTTTGGGTATGTCCTTTGTGTTGTCTTTCTGCTCTGCTGTCCTTGCATGTGGGTTTCTGACAATGCATGTGAGTGCTCACCTACTGATACATGCAGTTAAAGGTTTCCTAATTCTTTGTTCTGGCAACTAAATGCCTATACTCAGGCCTGCTTTCTTTCCAAGGATACATTCTTACAACACAATGTACAAAATACTTGTGTTCACATTTCACTACCAAAATGGAGGGGGTTTCCCTCTATCTCTCTCTCTCTCATCTCTATCTTTATCTCTCTCTATCTCTCTCTCCTCTTCTGCCTCTTCTTCCTCCTCCTCCTCCCCTTCCCCCTCCCTCTTATCCTCCTCCTCCTCCTCCTCTTGGGTGAGAAAGTTGGAAAGACAGAGCAACTAGTCAGAGATTTTTTAAGATTTAATAACACAACCGTGGTGCTCTAGGAGAGTTAATTAATCATTAAATTGGAATAGCATCTCCTACATCTGACTATCTTGAACTCAACTGTTTTTCATGAAGGCCACACATGGACTGACAGAGAATTGTTGATTTGAAGATGCAGCGATCCTTTGTGGAAAACTAACAAATAAAAATAAAAGCTCCTTCAATTAATTGCCCAACACTTTAATTAAACTGCAGCCATCCTTGTGTGAAATTCTTCTCTTCTAGTCAAAGGACTTTGACTATTTTTCTTGCCTCTTGTTACCTGACATGGCTTAAGACAAGAAATCCCTTTGCAGATATCTCTGACAAAATGTAATCCAGCTTCATCTCTCTCTCTCTCTCTCTCTCTCTCTCTCTCTCTGTGTGTGTGTGTGTGTGTGTGTGTGTGTGTGTGTGTTTCCTTCTTAGGTTGTCAGTGAA